>NW_019729213.1:631564-631864 GCF_002891405.2 Cryptotermes secundus | reverse complement strand
CCTCCACTTAATGCGATCTCAACTTTCGCCTTCAAATAAAAATATCCTCTTCTGTCCCCAAGGTCATCCAGCATCTTCTTACGTCTTCTTCCTCGTCTTCTGGTCACTTCTATCCGCCCCTCCACTTTAATCTCGCATACACGGTATCTCTGTTTCTGGAAAGAGACTATCCAGGAAAATTGATAATGTGGTAGTTTTTCCATTTGCTTTCCACATCGCAGTACAGCAGCCGTTCAAACCACTCTGGTCTCGCCTGTTGCTATACGAACTTGAACCATCTCGAGCATCATTTGCTCTGTG
>NW_019729213.1:631000-631535 GCF_002891405.2 Cryptotermes secundus | reverse complement strand
TGTTTTTTGGTGTCTCTCTTCGTCTGATGCCCAGCCTTTGACCTGTCCAGCAAGGGAGGCTCTGCCAGTAGCTACGCTACCGCTGGTATAGCTCTCAGGGTCCTTGGCATGCTCAAACCCCCTCACCACGATAAGGTAGAGACACATCTGACCTCTCGTCAGAGAGGGCGCCCCAAATGAACAGGATAGTAACTTTCATATAAAGAAAAAAAATCTGGTCATGAGCCCCAATCGGGGCTCAACACCAAGACAGACAGACTGACTGACCGCCAGTCGCAATGTAACTTTAACTTTGACTTGAGAGAAGACAGCAAGAATAGAGTCTTGGGATAGCCGCCGCCAGAGACAGTTGAGAACCAACCACGGCCAAGGATAGTTGAGACGTCGCATTGGAGTACTGGGCCAGAAATCAAGTGACACTGCAAGTGATAATAATTGTAAGGTGTGTAAGTGTGAGTGTCCAATAAAGATTCGCTAAATCCGAGACCCACGTGAAGCTATTTGTCGCGTGACATACACAACACGTGACAATATT
>NW_019729213.1:625306-630162 GCF_002891405.2 Cryptotermes secundus | reverse complement strand
CTATATGCATATGTTTAGGCTGGTACTCAAATTGTAGCCAGTGCTAATTCATAAATTACTGCTCTACAACTAACGAACTTTATAGTTGCGTTTTAACTTCCAAACAGTAGGACTTTTGAAAAGACGCTCACTAATTCATTTGTGATCATAATCATAAAAACAATTATTTTTGATTCGTTAAATATTGATCGGGGGAGTCGCGCCAGCTTAGTCGGTACAGGGATGGGCTACGGGCCGGGTGACCGCGGTTCTATTCCCGGCCGAGTCAAGATTTTTCTCTTCTCCATATCGTCCAGATCAGATCTGAGGCCTATCCCGCCTCCTGTCGAATGGAAACCGAGGTGTTACTTCGTCATAATATTTTTTTTTACTTGAGCTTATTTGTTTGCATAAGAAATATTATACCTTACATCTGAAGGTTTATAGACAGAGTGGGCCAGACTCAATTAGGCAGTTTTTGATCATTAATAACTAACCAATCCAACAACACACGGGATAACGGGAAAGTGCCTTTTGTTGTCGATAGATGGCAGCATCATACGGTATGCTGTGAACGAGGTCAATACTCTGCCTACTTAGTGCGCATCGAGGAAACGTCATGGCCGGTAGACGGTTGTCTATCGAGCAGCGTGTAAAATATGTGCGCCTTTTCTCAGTTACTAACAATGTATCAGAAGTCCAGCGCAGGATGTTGGAAGAGTTTGGACCACCAGCAGTCCACAGGGACACAGTCGTCCNAGCGATTCAATAAATCCAATTGCTAATCCAAACCCCGTGTCTAGTCATTAAGACGTGATAATATGTAGACCTAAGGGTATACTATATAACGGTCTGGTGAAATCAAAATGAAGCTGAAAGTCGTATTAACACATAAATCATATTTGTTTACAACTAATTCTACAAGAAGCCACTCCTTACCTTATCGTGAACACATTTCAGAATGAAACTGTTTAAACGAAAGAGTAAAGTTTAGGTGTTTGTATCATGGCGACATAATTCAGAAAATGTGAACGATGCTATTTCAGAACAACTCAAGATTATAGACTCTGTCGCGCTAATTAATGAAGTGTCCAGAGAGGCTAATTAAGGAAACGTTCAGAGATGGTCTCTCTGTAAATATTTATACACTCCATTAACAGAGCAATTTTATGCCCCAGAATTGATGTCATAAGCCACACCAGTACAGAAATTCTTAAGGGTCTTAACGGTCTTAACGGGATGGTCAGCATTTACCTTTGTTATGCCGTAAGGCGGGGGACGTGGAGGCATCCCTCCTCGCCTCCACTTGTTTATGCTGTAATGACTCAACACCATAATCCTAGCTTACTTCTAACTAGGATTCTCCTCTTCGGGGTTTCCTTTTCGGTAACTGCTGCCACCATCTATTCTCTGTTCTTTCGATTGTTGGTACTACTCCCTGACAAATAGTCCTAGCCCCTTCTTGACACTTCCCATATCGTTTACAGGCAGCGACTTAATACTTTATTAATACATTTTATTAATACATCTTAAAAGGGCGTTGCTATTAAGGCTACCAAACTCTGCCAACGTGGCAGGAGCCTATCCTTGTCTATTCCTAGCACCTCTTAAGCATTCGGCTGCTGTTGCAACTCTCGTTGTTGTAGGATCTTCTGGATGGTTCGAGGAGGGTGGTTGTGGAGGGGGAATCACACTCCCCGGTACATCCTACTCTCTCTATTCTATCTATTTACATTGATATTTACATTATTTACACTATCAACAAAGACTGACCTTCAGTCTGGACTACATAGTCTCTTTACTACACGTTATGTTTCTTCAAGTTCTCCCCCTTCAGGGGTGGAGGCCTTGAGCCTCTCTCTCTCTCTCTCTCTGACTTGACTAATGAGGTTATACAAGTCCTCCTCGTTAACATAATTCTTATTCCTGCACATTTCTTACTACTCGATATATATGATTACACTATCCCTCGTACGGTCTCACTCTTAACATAATCTACCCTTGGTTATACAGACTGACCCACATATTATATTTATCTCTACACGCTAACCATAACCTTGATACATACACTATAAAATCCTTATTGCCTGACTAACATTCTAGGCCATTACAGGTAATGTGATTCTAGTATCCTCCCCTAAGGGCTCGCTGGGCACACTTGAGTTTGCACATTGAAATCTCACTACAACACTGTTATCCGCAATACTATTATCAACAATATTATTAACCAGCATGGCTGTTATGCGTAAATAAACTTACTTGTAGTACAAGATGCAGGCCCACTGCCTCCGCTTGTAATGCCCATGTTGAAGAGAGCCTTCGGCTGACAACTGAATATTATGTGCTAGAACATGATCCCAAGTCCCCCGAAATTCCCTAATTTATAGTTTTAATTCGCTGTTTCAGCGTTGACGACAGAGGGTAGGTAACTCCTACTCAGTGTCCTCAATCCTCATAGTAACCTTCTAATTGGTTCTCATGGGTGGTTGTGGGCGGACCTCTTGCGTCTTATTGCTGTGTATGCGGTCTCTTACGATTACTCTAGTGACCGAGTGAGGCAAGCTTCTTGCTCTGCGAGTACACATACTTGCTGAGCATCCACATTCTTAACCTATTTGCTTGCCCCGGTGTTTACAATTTACTGTAATAACTGCGAAACTCCTTTCGCAAGTCGCGAACATTTTGGGTAATGGCTTACACTCTCCAATCTCAAATTTGATGCACTACAGAGTCTGGCACACCCTGTGCATGCACACACTGTATATACTTTTGTATGTGTACGTATGCATGCCAATGATTGGGAGTTATATACGTAGCAGTTACGAGAAACTTAAAATTAATTTCAAGTAATTTGAAGATTTCTATGCCAAATTTTCAGCAATAATTATAATTTTTAACTGAAATCAAAGTATATATAATAATAGATAGTAAGCGATCGAAGGTATAGAAGATATAAAGACAATTTGACAACNATATATATATATATATATATTCCAGTCACTCACACATCGATCCAGCAAACATTACAAGCTTATCGAGCACTGCACGTACCCCTAGCGACTTTAAAGCTGAATATTCAGTACAAGAACAGACTCATCAGATTACTGTGGCCGATGAGGGAATCTCAGCCAAAAAAGTGTACATCAAATCCCCTGCCAAATAACATTATTACAGAACAAGAACCACATTTCAAGTACATGGGAATTAAAATTTCCTTCTGAGGGCAACTAAAATGCAATCACAGGCTACCACGTTGTTTCCTGCCAACTTCACGCTGGTATCTTGCTTGACTTAATATTCAGCTCTAAAAATGGAGATGAAATGTTCCTCCGAAACGTCGGTTGGTTTTCAAAGGACCTTACAGAGTTATGCCTCAGAAGATGGAATCCTTTACAGGTAAAGTATATCGAGATCAAGGACTATATGGGACTATAAAAATATTAAAATGAAAAATGTGGCAGGAGGAAAACTTACATTTTATAAAGTACTGGAAATTTTCCATACTTCATACTGAAGTGAAACTTGGGTTAAGGGCATAAAAATTCAATTAGACCGGAAAAATAACATTTTTGTGAAGACAAACTAGATGATTGCAGAGGAAATGGATAACATAACTGAACAAAAAGGACAATGATAGACTCCAAACCTTGCGCTCTATTGCAAACCAAAGAGATGGTAGGAATGCGAGGACGCTAGGATGCTAGGAATGTGGGGCACTCCTGAGAACAAATTCGTAGGTGGTAGAAAAAGAAGCACGACATAAAAATGATAAAGCTAGGAAGAGCGGTAGGAACCAGGTAGTGATGATTTTATGATTTTCTTGTTAACCTTTGTTGCTCATAATTCGGAGGTTAATGATGCAATAATATATTATAATTTATTTAGAGATATTTTCTGACTGAGAAATGACGGGCCATAGTCCGCAAATCTGTGTAAAGTAATTAATATCTTTGATGCAAAGATCGTTCTACGTAAATCATGATAAGATACGAAACTGCATTGGAGCATGAAACCATATAAGGCTTAGGCTTCTGTGAGAGCAACAGGATAATTTTATTTATAGTTGTCAAGGTTACCGAAGAATGCATATAGGATTTTTTTTAATTCGCTTAGTGGGGAGAGGAGTCCAACTGGGTCCACCCGGCACTTATTGTCAGCAGCCCAAGAATATTTCTTCATTACAAGTTCTTCGCAGCTATTACCAAAAACTTCAGGCTGTCTCCCCCGTACCAAACATGAGGACCAGAGAAGCTGCCATGATAAGGGATTCATTTCACACAGAAACACATGCTAATCGCTGTCTCTTACGCATATTTTTGGGAAGAGGGGGGGCTTTGTCATGTCTTCATCCAAATAAAAATAACTGAAACTAAAATAGTAATTTCATGAGGATGAAACAGGTGGAGAGGATGTGTCCATAATGAACATCTCTCGAAGCACGCACTTCATAACATGACGCACAACGGGTGTTATCATGCAAATATCCGTGGTTACCAGTTCCATAATCTTTAGAGAGAGAGAGAGCCTTTGTCATGTAGAATTGTTCTTCGTATCAAGCTTACGAAATATAAAAACGATTGACGCAATTTGATATCATGAGACATATTAAAAATGTTTTGAAATCACTAACTACAAAATAATCTAATAGCGTGAAGAGAGTTATAATTTCCTTAAACCCAACGACAAATTGTGGGGCAACACATGGCAACCATGGGGCGACACATCCTCTCCACCTGTTTCATCCTCATGAAATTACTATTTAGTTTTAGTTATTTTTATTTGGATGAAGACATGACAAAGGCCCCCCCCTCCCAAAATATGCGTAAGAGACAGCGATTAGCATGTGTTTCTGTGTGAAATGAATCCCTTATCATGGC
>NW_019729213.1:589291-624435 GCF_002891405.2 Cryptotermes secundus | reverse complement strand
AGTAGGATTTGTGGTGGACAAATTGGCGCTGGGGCGGGTTTTCTCCGAGTACTTTGGTTTCCCCTGCCATTCTTCATTCCACCAAATTCTCCATCATATAATCACACGGAGCAGGTATAATAGGCCAATCAGTGGCCGCCATGCCAAGTGGACCCAGTTGGACTCCTCTCCCCACTAAGCGAATTAAAAAAAATCCTATATGCATTCTCCGGTAACCTTGACAACTATAAATAAAATGATCCTGTTGCTCTCACAGAAGCCTAAGCCTTATATGGTTTCATGCTCCAATGCAGTTTCGTATCTTATCATGATTTACGTAGAACGATCTTTGCATCAAAGATATTAATTACTTTACACAGATTTGCGGGCTATGGCCCGTCATTTCTCAGTCACAAAATATCTCTAAATAAATTATAATATATTATTGCATCATTAACCTTCGAATTATGAGGAACAGAAGTTAACAAGAAAATCATAAAATCATCACTACCTGGTTCCTACCGCTCTTCCTGGCTTTATCATTTTTATATCGTGCTTCTTTTTCTACCACCTACGAATTTGTTCTCAGGAGAGCCCCACATTCCTATCATCCTAGCATCCTCGCATTCCTACCATCTCTTTGGTTTGCAATAGAGCGCAAGATTTGGAGTCTATCACTGTCCTTTTTGTTCAGTTATGTTATCCATTTCCTCTGCAATCATCTAGTTTGTCTCCATAAAAATGTTATTTTTCCGGTCTAATTGAATTTTTATGCCCTTAACCCAAGTTTCACTTCAGTATGAAGTATGGAAAATTTCCAGTACTTTATAAAATGTAAGTTTTCCTCCTGCCACATTTTTTATTTTAATATTTTCATAGTCCCATATAGTCCTTGATCTCGAGATACTTTACCTGTAAAGGATTCCATCTTCTGAGGCATAACTCTGTAAGGTCCTTTGAAAACCAACCGACGTTTCGGAGGAACATTTCATCTCCATTTTTAGAGCTGAATATTAAGTCAAGCAAGATACCAGCGTGAAGTTGGCAGGAAGCAACGTGGTTGCCTGTGATTGCATTTTAGTTGCCCTCATAAGGAAATTTTACTTCCCATGTACTTGAAATGTGGTTCTTATTCTGTAATATTGTTATTTGCAGGGGATTTGATACACTTTTTTGACTGAGATTCCCTCATCGGCCACAGTAATCTGATGAGTCTGTTCTTGTACTGAATATTCAACTTTAATGTCTCTAGGGGTACATGCAGTGCTCGAGAAGCTTCCAAAGTTTGCTGGATCGATGTGTGAGTGACTGGTATATATATATATATATCAAAAAAACATAAGGACAATTTAACGACAAATTTATTCATACCCTAAAGTTTCTTTCCCATTTTTATATGCTGCTTATGTTTCAAACTCCATCACTTCCTCTGATTCTTGTCTGCTTTCCGCCTCCACTTCTTTAAAACTTCATAAACATTTTAAGTTTCTGGTATTTATCTTTCACCGTCTTCAATTTGTGTCCATATCTGACTCATTTTGTCGTCCAATTGTCTTTATATCTTCTATACCTTCGATCACTTACTATCTATTATTATATATACTTTGATTTCAGTTAAAAATTGTAATTATTGCTGAAAATTTGGCATAGAAATCTTCAAATTACTTGAAATTAATAATAAGTTTCTCGTAACTGCTACGTATATAAATCCCGATCATTAAAAGTATATACAGTATGTGCATGTACTATATAAACCTTCAGATGGAAGGTATAATATTTCTTTTGCAAACGAATAAGCTCAAAAAAAATATTATGACGAAGAAACACATCGGTTTCCATTCGACAGGAGGCGGGATAGGCCTCAGATCAAATCTGGACGATATGGAGAAGAGGAAAATCTTAACTGGCCGGGCATAGAACCCCGGTCACCCGGCCCTTAGCCCATCCCTGTACCGACTAAGCTGGCCCGACTCTCCCAGATCAATATTAAACGAATCAAAAATAACTGTTTTTATGATTATGATCACGAATTAGTGAGCGTCTTTTCAAAAGTCCTACTGTTTGGAAGTTAAAACGCAACTATAAAGTTCGTTAGTTGTAGAGCAGTAATTTATGAATTAGCACTGGCTACAATTTGAGTACCAGCCTAAACATATGCATACATGTATAGCTTATGTCAGTATTCCCAAACCAGCGGCCTAATGCCATGCAACAATAGGGAAGCTGTGTTTTCTCCGTGGTCCGTGCCGAAAGGATATAAGAGAATACGGGAATGGGAACATACATACTCGTACATCAAGTATGTATATATGTAGTCTCGCATCTGAGACAGTAAAATATGGTCGCGAGACCCAAGGGACTCGAACCCGAGAAATACTGCGCTGGCAAAGGCCAGCAGCATATAGAAAAGACACACCCGTCCTCTCGTCAGAAAGGGCGCCCCACAAAAACAAAATCGAAAGTGTGAAACAGTAATAAATATCTGGTTATGCGCCCCAGATGGGGCTCGACACCAAGACTTACTGACTGACTGACCGTCAGTCGGAATGTGACTTGGACTTGACTTGGAATTGAATTAGGGTGTGACCTTACATGCGTTGAAGTACATCGATATTGGGAGTGTGTAATTTAGTGAGACTTTTACAGTTCGTGTGTCATAAATCCATTTCCAGGAAACGGAGAGTGAAGACTAGTGGAAATAGACTGAGGAGACTGGTGTGGAGTGATTGTAAATTGTGTAAATCAGCAATAGTGTAATAATTATATCTAGTTACGACCCATAGGTGTTTAATAAGTCCAATCACCAATCCGAATCCCATCTTTAGTCACCGATACACTTGACAGTATCAGATCCAAACTTGGAAGATGTACATTGATGTCACAATTTGACAGTTGCACTTCAAGACACCAACAGATATAACGAGCTACCGTCATTCCTCGGTTTGTGAAGAGTCTGTAATATGTGAAGATAAACTGATGCAAAAGTAGAAGTAACTTGCCCTTACGCTCCGGAGGTGCTGAAGTAGGACTATCTTTACTGATTCTAGTTTTACTTAACTCCATATTTCGGTTAGGAGCCGGGGTAGCGTCGTCGGTATAGCGACTGGCTACGGGCTGGACGTGAGGAGCCGGGATAGCGCAGTCGGTATAGCGACTGGCTACGGGTTGGACGACTGAGGAGTCGGAGTTCGAGTCCCGGTATGGTCCAGAATTTTCTCTTCTCCTCGTCGTCCGGACCGTCCCTGGGGCCCACGCAGCCTCATATCCAATGAGTACCGGGGGCTATTTCCCCGGGGGTAAAGCGGTAGGGGCGTGAAGCTAACCACTCACCTCCAACTGGTGCCGTGGTCAAGAAAATGTGGACCTATACAACCACTCCCCCATACGCTTTCATGGCGTAGTGATTAATTCGTTAAACGCAGGAACAACTTTATATATTTTACGTACATATTTTTAACTATCTCGGTAGGTTCGAAAGAGGATGATGAACTACAGAAGTTGTACAATGAAGCGGTAGTGGCATATTTTGTAGCACTGTCCATGATTTATCTGATGAAACTGAGGTAAATCACGAACACCTTGAAGGGAAAATGAGAACATGACATCACGCATTCATTGCTGTTATTAGTTAGTTAGTTATTTAGGGAGGGTGGGTTTCCCCATGCACCGCGACCAGTTTCATCCATTGTGCTTCCCTCTATGATATTCTACAAGTCTCTATACCCTACCGATAAATGGTGCGTACCATCAGTCCCGCCGAGCAAGCGAGTTCGGCCACTTGCTTAGCGGGGTCTATAATGCTTCCTCCATCTATCAGAGGCCTTAGAGACTATTGTTGGGCGGGAAACGTCCTGGAATTTGGTTCAGTGATCCCCTTTTGGGGATATGAGTTTCTTTTACGTGCCGTAAAGTTACGACACGGGACACACAGCTTAAAGTCCCTCCCGGAGGACTTGTTCCCTGAATTTTTCCGCCCTTAAAAATTCGACGACCTCCGCCGGGTATTTGAACCCGCATACCACGAGTCATGAGGTGGGAACGTTACCTCTAGACTACGGAGGCCGCTTATTCATTACTGCTAGTTTATCATCTAGTATGTTTCACTTTTCTACTAATGTTTGTGTGCTGTGTTTTGTTTGAACGTGTTTATGTGTGTTATTTGTCTGTTGTCTTATTGTAGTACCACTGCCACCAACGAAAACCCATTTGCAGTTAAATAATAATATAGTATAACCGGTTTCCAGGACGAAATTTGAACCCGGTACCTTCCGAGTACATCACTTTCTTTCTTCGCAGTTCTAATATGAAGCCAGTTTAAGGGGGAGGAAACAAACACACGGCTATTTCTTTTGGTTTATTTTGGACTTCATCCATCGTCTGGTATGTAAAAGACAAAAGACGACGACGTTTCGGAGACTGGATCTGTCTCCGTCTTCAAGTGAGTAGGGAAGGATAAACTTACTCAGTTGGGCCCGTTAAAAAGAGCTAGTCTCAATCACTGGACTCTGGACATACGGCTGATAAAACGATATCTGCTTCGGGTATTTCGGAATTGTCTCAGTCATTTCATGGATGTTCTATGCGAATCTATTACGGACTCTGAAATGTGAATTTACACTATTCAGACATAACGTTCATCAAACCACGGGCCTGTAAATGGCTTAATTTCTGAGCCTGTACTTTGCTGCCCTCAAGAATAAGAAAGTATATTGACATACTATTGGATAAATGCAGTGAGAACGATTTTCTTCTCTTTGAAGAGACTAGATGTAAATTTTACAGATGTTTCGAAGGATTTCAATGCCTCCACCTTCAGGGTTAAATAATATGCCAAGCAAGCAGAGTAAACCGCTTAATATGTTTCCTTGTTTGTCTACAGAGCCTACTCTTTGACTTTAAAGATGGAGGAAGAACGTTCTTCCGTAACATCTGGCAATATTTATCAGATTACACGGCGTCATATCACGAGAATCTGATTTTCCCCCTTATCGTTTGTATGTCTGGCATATAATCACGTGAGTTTAAATTTAGTTGAGATGTGATTGAATCTGAACAAGACATAAATGAGATTTCCATTAAGCCTTGCTTAAGCTGGCTGTGAAGTGTATTTTCCAAAGGTACACCGCTATCACGAAGGCTCTCTCAAGATAAAGCTCTTATCAATGTTGTGTCCTCTAGTGGCTTCATGACGTCTTGTCATATAAAGAATACATATTATGAGAGCCCAAAACTCGTTATTCATTAACATTAAGCAATTAACGTAAGTTATTCACTTGTATTTTAAACCTGAAATCATTTTTATCAAGACAGATGAACTCATCTCCACCACCTGGAGACTATAAATAGCATTACTGTTGGAGCAATTTTTTACGTGGGCGTCGATATCCAAAGATGCAATCAAGCCAATCATTTTAATGGCATATAAATTTATACATTTCACTGGAATTAACAACATAAACGTATCAACGTTTGATCATCACGGAAGCAGGAAAGAGACCAGCGTAAAGGTAATGTTAAAATTACTTCTGAAAAATCATAGTTTATTTTAATATTTATATAAGTTCCCTATATTTATGTTCTTAATAATGGGCAGCAAGTCTTTTAATATTCTTCTTGAATCATTGTTAATAACCACGTTGCCTGACAATAAAGTTCGCGAACTCATCGCGATAAAAGTGCTCCATACTTCATTGCTGAATATCACTGTGGTCACCTTCGGAGTACTCCCATTGGGGAGCTATGCACCGATGTCAGCGCCTGGTCCGCCCTACTGGAGAATGTTGGAACTGGTTTTGTGGACTGGCCTTCAGAGCTGCCGTCATATGTCATCAAAATGTCCTCCTTTGACTATTTTCTGTATCTTCTGGACCAGAGCAAAGCCACTGGTGGCTAGATCCGGTGAACTTGGAGGGCGCTCCAGCACAGATATTATTTTTTCCCTTGGTACTACAGCCCCAGTGGGCCTAGGCCTACCTCCATGAACTTCTCCGTTCACTTCGGTTTTTCTAGATCTTACACATTCGGTAGGACTCCTTGGGCGGGTGATCAGCTCGTCGCAGGGCGTCTACCTGTACACAAACACAGAAAAACGCACACACACAAACTAAACGTCTATTTCCTGAGTGGGATTCGAACCCACGATCCCGGTTTCCAAGCGAGCGAAGACAGTACATGCATTAGAACGCTCGGCTACCGTGACCGGCTAAGATATTATTTTACCAGCTAAAAATTCCCTTTATTGTCAGACCCCGTATAGCATAATGTAATTGGCCAATTATTTATTAGTTTCTATGAACCAAACGAAACTATTGTTTCTGAATAGCATTGCTTAAAAAATCCAATCAAAAATTAAAATTACGTTATAACCGATGAATAGTTTTGTAATAATTAATTGTAGATCTAATTACTTATTGTTTACGTTTTGTGTTGTGTTTCCTGTCATGAAGATATACGGTTATTTTCAAGTCCTAGGAATATGACGCACCGGTAAATACATATGTTTCGATATTATGTTGGATTGCATTTACGAGTATATACATGCAGGCTTACTGTACCGTCTCCGGGTGAACGATTATCTTCATACTGAAAAATTCCTCTTATGTTTTTAGACTCTTATCCTCATTTTGAAAAATAAAAGGAGCTTTACGATGTTATCTCGCTGTCTGCGTGTCTGTGTTCCCGTAACGCTGCTAAGCAACGGCTCGGTAAACACTGTAAACAGACTAAACATCAATTCAATAACACAAGAGGTACAGAAAACTTAGAGATACATAAAAGTAAAAGGAATAAATTATCCCAGGGCTTATAAATTAAGCAGTATGCCATGAAGACGTATGGAGGAGTGGTGGTATAGTTTAATCATTCTTAACTTCGGTAACACATGGTGATAAGCGGTCAGCATCACACTCCTGCCGCTTTAGCCCATTGTATACAAGGCTGGCTGGGCTCCAGAGGTCGTCCGTACGTTGTGGAGAAGGAAAAAGATATCTTTTTCCTACCGAGAACCAAGAACCTGGGCCATTCAGCCCGTAGCCCGACGTTATGTCCAGTGAGTCATCCTTCCTTCTGTACCTATGCTTAAGTGGGAACATTAAAATAGATCATATAAGAGTATAGTACGAAGACGTGGATTGAAATCAGCTCGTTTAGGATAGAGTCCAACCGCGTTCTACTGTAAACAAGCTTGCAAATCTTCGGGTTCGAAAAATACGTGGAATATCTAGTACGTGAGCGTTAATTAGCTTCTCAAGACGGACTCTGTCCATGGAGTTCGTTGGTTAGTCGATCATGGAACGAACAGCTATGAGGCAAACGTGTTTATAGATATATATCAGGGGAAATGTATACGAGCTGGGACAGCGTAGCCGGTATAGAGACTGCCTACGGGCTGCACGACAGAGGGGTCGGAGTTCGAGAACCAGTGGGGTCAATATTTTTCTCCACGCCATCCATACCGCCTCTGGGGCCCACTCAGCCTTCTAGACAAGGGGTACCGAGGGTTCCTTCCCCGAGGGTAAAGCGGCAGGGGCGTCAAGCTGAACAATCACCTCCAACTAGTGCCGAGGTTAAGAAAATGTGGATCTATACACCCACTCCCCCCGTACGTCTTCATGGCGTAGTGCTGAATTAGTTAAGCACAGGGTAAGCTTTATCTTTATCAGGGGAAGTGCGAAGTTGCTGTCATCCCCGGTCATCAAGCTCTAAGGGAGCAAACACAGACGGAACGCGACGAAGCAGTCTGATTTAATAGGCATCGAAGGTATTTGGACGTGAGAAGTTAATTTTATGCTCGGTCATTTCGCTTTTGGGGGAAAATATCTTTCACATACTTGTACACTGTGCAGGACGCTAGGTGTGCGCCTGAGCCACTATGGGAGTACTGGCAAACAGAACAGTTCTTCTCCTGTCCGGAATCGAAAACCAACCGTCCAGTCTAGGGGTCAATTGCTTCATTTAACTACTTCGTCTCTCTCTCTCTCTCTCTCTCTCTCTATATATATATACATATATCACAGTGTAAAAAGGTAAAGCTGTCCCTGTGCTTAACTAACTAAGCACTACGCCACGAAGGCATATAGGGGAGTGGATGTATAGATCCACATTTTCTTGACCTCGGCACTAGTTGGGAGGTGAGTGGTCAGCTTCACGGCCTTGGTACTTTAACCCCGTGGAAAGAGCCCCCGGTACGCATCGGATGAGAGGTTAGGTGGACCCAAGAGCCGGTCTGGCCGACTTGGAGAAGAGAAAATTCTTGACCCTATCGGGACTGGAACTCCAGCCACTTGGTCGTCCAGCCCGTAGCCAGTCGCTATACCGACTGAGCTATCCCTTCTCTTTATATCACAACGTAGTATTTAGAAAATGACATAACGAAATTTTTTTTAATTTTCTACGGTAATTAAATTTTGGGGCATTTCTCGGTTGTGGGAAACGAAGAATCCCACTGGTGAGGAGGCACATGAGGACTACTACTCGCAGAGGCGGAAGGATAATATTAAAATGGACGTAAAAGATATTCTTACGGTGATGTAGACAGGATTATAACAATTAACAATAAATATCTATCTCCGTTTTAACTATCAATATTTAAAGTTGCTTCTATTATTACAGAACTGGCTAGTAACTTGCTCTGTATAATATGTTTTTGATTTCGTCTCCAAAGGAAAAGCAGTATGAACTTTGTATATTGTCTGAACGTGTTCACGTCTGGGCGTTTGTGTGGTCTTTATAAACTTATTTATACAAATCAGCAGACTGTCATGATATGACTTTTGGAGCACGCGGTTGCGTAGTTGGTTTAGCCACTATGCTACAAGCCGGAAAGTCGCGGATTCGATTCCCGATGAAGTCATTACATTTTTAATAGACCTAATCCTTCCAGCCGAATTTTGGCCTTGGGGTCGACTCAGCCTCTAACAGAAACGAGTACCATGAATCTTCCTGTGGGCAAAAGGTGAACAGATTGTCTATAAAATGTGGGAGCCTCGATGTCTCATAAACCTACGGGCATCCACGGCCTGTTACAGTAACTTTACAAAATGACATTTGTAGCGGTGCCGTAGAGAAATAATCGTATCCTATAAAGTATCCACCTTTCTGGGACTGTCTTCTTCTGGAGGCCTGAGGCGCGACCCCAACAGCTGCACATGTTTGATTAACACAGTTACCCATATTTTACCTGTACAACAAATGATTTCATCACAAATCTTATCTCTCAACTGTCTGTTTTATGAACAGTAAATCAATGAAATACTTAGTCATGCTGAGAAAGCTATTCAGATTTTTAATGTTTTTAATTTAATTACGAGGAACAAAGTTCCTATAATATAAACGGACTTTATGATTCACATAAAGCTACAAATGTGTATCTTCCGAGCACGTCATTTCTCATACCGAAAGTGTTATTATTTTTTATTATGGATTTTCTTAACTAAGTAGTGGGCCCAGAAATGTATCAGTAACATCCCACTGCCTTTAATATTAAAAATTCTTTCGTCTCCTAAGCTTCCTTGCAGCCTGAGTGCCTTGTGGTTTCTTAGAAAACATGTAAGGGACGTAAGCCATATATGTATAGCCAACCACCGCCATTTTACATGTGGCTTTACGCACATGGTGACCTGTTTAATATCTCCAAATCTATGTTAATAAATATCAGTCTGTAGAAGAGAACAAATATTCATGAAGTTTCAGTCTTTTCTTTTCTTTTCTGCACTTGTGGTTTATATCCACACATCAATTACATTTATGTATAAATTTAATTTATGATATGTTTCGGTCATCAATCGGAAGCACGCGGTAGCGTAGGTGGTTGAGGCACTATGCAACAAGTCGGAAGTTCGCGGGATTGAATCCCGATGAGGTGGATTCTTCAATTTACCTAATCTTTCCAGCCGCACTACGGTCCTGGGGTCGACTTAGTCAATAACAGAAATGAGTACCAGGAATATTTCTGGGGGCAAAGGTCGGCCGGCGCGTATGGCTGACCTCACCGCCATCTGTGAACAGACTCTATATAATGTGGGACCCTCAACATCTCACAACCCTATGGGCCTCTATGGCTTGTTACAGGGATACTTATACTTTTACTTACTTCGGTCATCAATCAGTCATCAGGTACTGTGCTGGTATTGTTCGTCAGCTGGCGCACTGCTAATTATCACAATTCATTCTCATTCGTTTTAGTTTTAAAATTAATTAAAACTGAAGGTTATAATCGAAGCTGTAGTGTATTAAAAGTTAATGGAATTTATATACGTGGAAGAGTCATTATGTTCGTGGAATGTGGTTTTATCGCATATTATTACAAGGTGTTCACATACACTTAGGCAGATCCACATCGGCCCTCAAAACAGTTGCCGTTGGCCGCTATGCAAGTCTGCCAACGCTGATATAGCTGTCGAAAACACTGCTGAAACATATTGGCAGTAAATTGCCGTACGACGCTTTGCGGCCATTCCACGAACTTATTGACTGTGGTAGCAGTTTATTCGTTTTGTTTCAGCCTTGGGTTTAGTCATGCGAAAACTGAAGTCTTGATCCCCCTCTTAACCAACACAATACAAATTGAAAACAAGAAAAGCAACTTAAACAAAACTACACCCAGGACTGAAAA
Source organism: Cryptotermes secundus (assembly GCF_002891405.2). Lineage (NCBI taxonomy): Eukaryota > Metazoa > Arthropoda > Insecta > Blattodea > Kalotermitidae > Cryptotermes > Cryptotermes secundus. The sequence continues at coordinate 613,844 of NW_019729213.1, read as the reverse complement.
AAGTTCAAGTCGCGGTCCACATATTAACAATCATTACATAAATACAAAACAAGAAGAGAAAATTAAACACACCTACAGTCAAAATTGTAGGTCACGGCAGTCGAGCAGTCTAAGGCATGAAATTTCTTCTTCAAATCTCACAAAAGATATGGATGTTTTGTGTGTGTATGCATTTATTATGTGTTTGTGTTGTCCTGTGTTTAGGTGGAGGCCTTGAGACGAGCTGATCACCTGTCCAAGGATTCCTACCGTCTGTAAAACGGTCATGAAACTGAGAAATCAGCCCTATGCTCCAGAGTTGGAGCAAGAGAAAAGAAAGAGAGAAAAAATACTCAAAATTGAAAAATGGAAAGCAGCGAATTGCGCCAATTTCATTACATCCATGATTTATTTCAATCGTCTTCCAGTGCATACACTCATCTATCTCCTCCTCTCACTCGCACTACATGTTTCGGCACAAAAGTGCCATCTTCAGGTGCTTATTCGATTTACGCTAAACTAGTTCATTGCATGCCTTGTCGTCTTCATATTAAAATAACTAAAATATATATTTATCATATATATTGATAAATGTTAAATGTTAAAAATATTAAAATTGTTCAGGATTTTTCATCCCTACGTCGTATCTCACTACGCGAGTCACACCTATCCTCTTCTGTTGGAGCACTCTTTCACTATCGTGTGTGTATTGTGCTTTGTGTTGTGTCTTGCTCCTCTGACTGCGTGTGTTATAACAGGCCACGGAGTTTTCTATGTTCTCGGACTCGATGCCGAACTGTAATATCACAGAACTGACAGTAAACAGGTAAGATGAGCAGTATGAAATTTATTTAATGAAAGCAGTAAATATGAGATGCAGTTTTATAAATGCTGACTTCTCCCAGATTTTGTAAGATATTACAAGACATTACAAGCAATCTTAATAAAACTACTTCTACTACTATTCATTTGGGTAAACAGAAAATGACAATTATATTACCCCACAAAATCAAGCAAAATTGCTCCATATCTTGTTTGTTCGTGGTACACATTAGAGGATACGACTTTCACACCATAACCTTTGTCCTTGTCGTATTGATGACGTAGTGTGTAGCATAAAAGTCTCAGTTTTGTCATCTGAATTTTATTTACAAAAAAATGTAACTTTTGTATGAGATCTGAAATTTTCATAGCATTGGCGATTTGAATTGTCTTCTGGGTCATGATCTGTGTAGACTAGTAGGTGAGTATGAACGTTTCGAAGAACCTGTTGCTTCATTCTTCAGGACAGAAATGGAAGGCAGTAGATAATGTATATTGCTCTGTACGTCAGCAATCAGCTACAGACTGAAGGACATCCTAGCCTGTGAAAGGCAGCAGGTGTCTCCGAAACTTTGGAAATATCTACCACTCTATACAATATCATAGACGTGAAACAACAATAAAATATACTATAATCACTATATTCACTTTAGGTCTACAAGAGACATGTCCCACTACATTATTCATTCTGATTTGTGTCATTATATAGGACATGAACAAAATGTGTCGGTGTCATCATAAAGGCAAATAAACCACGCCATACACTAATGCGATGGAAGGGACTGGATTTTTCAGGGAGCAACAGACGTTAGAGGCACAAAATGCGACTTAGAAATACACGGTTACGTGACTTGGAAAAGATATTAGGCATATGTTCTGAATCACAGCTAAGAGTGCATCTTGGTCACTTAATGACGCATCTTCAACTGTTGTGTTATGCAGAGCAAAACGATCGGATGATTTCTGAACTGGGCCGAGGACTGAAAGTGGGACCGCGAGGATACAAAACAAAGTACTTAATCATTCGACCGCGAAGTACGGTCATACATTTTATGTAGCAGTTATTCATATTCAAATAAACTTACGAGAATTCGCGTTCTACGATTCAAAAAGAGAAGCCAGCAAGAAATATTCACTGCTCGTGCATTCAGCCATGAATTTTCCAGCGAGGACGCAATGTACACTGGACACTGCTGATGGAATAATAAGAACGCCATGTGTTGGAAGACAGAATAACTTTAATTGCAGTGAAGAGACTAGGAGTAGCAACCAACTTTCATGAAAGATTTGTTATCTATGGAAAACTTTCTGACATCTTGAACTTCCACAGTTTCAAATCGTTTGTCGGCTTGCTACCATTCAGTCCTGAAGCCTGTGGTTCTGTATGGGTGTGAAACTTGATCTCTGACATTAAGGGAGAAACATAGACTGAAGGCGTCTGAGAACAGGGTGTTGAGGAGAATATTTGGACCGAAGAGAGATGAAGTGCAGTGAGGTTGGAGAAAACTGCATAATGAGGAGCTTTATAACTTGTACTCTTCTCCAAGTATAATCAGAATGATCAAGTCAAAGAGGATGAGGTGGCCAGGGTATGTAGCGCGAGTGGGGGAGAAGAGGAATGCATATAGGATATTGGTGGGAAAGCCAGAAGGAAAGAGACCACTGGAAAGACCAAGGCGTAGGTGGGTGGGCAATATTAAAATGGATCTTAGACAAATAGGATGGGATGGTACGGATTGGATTGATCTGTCTCAGGATAGGGACTAGTGGAAGGTTCTTGTGAACACGGTAATGAACCTTGAGGTTCCATATAATGCTGGGAAGTTCTTGATTGACTGCACAATTGGCGGCTTCTCAAGAAGGGCTCAGCTCCATGAGTGAGTGAGTGAGTGAGTGAGGGTGGACGGGAAAGTAGGGACAGATAGATCGATTAAGCTGTTTTACAAAAAGTTTCTCTGAGATCGATGTAAATTCGACAAGTAATATCAGCAGATCCAACTCGATGCCACATCGCATCTAACACAGCCACCTCAGCGTCACCTCTCGTTCGCATATACGCCCTTCACAGTTCTCCATTACAATGCATCTCCTCCCAGTCTAAGACATATGGATATCACAAATATATGGGGTACATGAAGAATGCACGCAAATTACGTGTCGAAAGGCCTGAAAGGAAGACAAATATTGAAAGACCGTAGGATAATTTTTAAACATCTTAAAGAAATGGAGTGTAAGGGCGTGGGTTGTACATCTGGTTCAGGGTATGGTTTCTGTGACATTCTGTAACGGGCTGGTTCTTATTAGCGACTATTAAACTTTCAGTCTAGGGTTCTGCTCCTTGTCGGCTGTTATTTGCAGCTACATTTCAATCCACAACCTGAGCACGCGCCGTGTTGTGGTCAATATTTAATATTATCCTCTCTCTGCGTGGATTTCTCATAAGTTTGTCTTTTCCTCAGCGGTTCAGAATATTTTGCTAAGATAGTGAGCTCTCGATCATTGATCTAACGTAGCTAAACGCAAGGTAAAAGTAAAGTTATCCCTGTACCAGGCCGTGAAGGCCCATAGGGTTGTCAGACGTTGAGGGTCCCACGTTATCTAAACAATCGGCTCAAAAATGGCGGTAAGGTTGTCAGTCTTACGCACCGGCCGCGCTTTACTCCCCAGGAAAATTATTTAATTAATTCCTGGTACTCATTTCTGTTAGAGGCTGAGTAAACCGCAGGGCCTAGTGCTGCTGGAAAGATTAGATCAATTGAAAACAATCCAACGACCTCATCTTGACTTGAACCCGCGAACTTCCGGCTTGTAGCATAGCCATATAAATATTATAATAAATTTACAGATATTTTTACCATGGTATGACATAATTTTTTAGAATATTTTGGAGGCTTTTAGGCTCTCAGAGTGGAGATTATGAAGAGTTCTGTCTTGTGGGATATAGCACCATGTATCCAGGTGAAAGCCAACAGACGTTTCGGAGGAATACTCGTATATCGCCTCAATCTTCATGCTCGAAGAGTAAGCCAAGCAAGAACCGGCTTTCGCGCCTAGTTTTGTTGCTTGGTTTATTCTTCTAGCCTGATATTGGAGGCAACATGTTCCTCTGAAACGTCGGTTACCTTCGCCGCTATACATGGTGTTATATCCGAGAATATAGAACTCTTTTTTTCCAGTTATGTTCCTTTACATATTCGTGGCTGTGAACTCTCCGTTCCGGCCTATGTGAAGCGAAATGCGCTGAGGTTCCTCCTGGGAAAGTGAATCATATACTCGTATGCAGGTATCCTTATTGCTGCTACTAACGTTGCCATTAGAGTGCAGTGATAGGACACGGTTGTGTTCCAGTCACGTTTCTCGAAACCTAAGAGCGTTCTCAGCCCTTAACTAACAGTCATTATTCGGGACGTGAGCATGTGTAGCTGTGAACACAATTTTGCGCACATGAACCGAAAATGTTTAATTCCGAAGAGCAAAAGTGAACTTATTTTAGAGTTGTAAGGAAGAAATATGAGTTCTCCGAATTTTCAGCTGAGCAGAATATTCTCGGAATGTAAGTCTTTTTATTCGATACAGTAGAAACATAGAAAGGTTCTACTAGCCTTTGATAATATTTTCATAATTATACACTGTGCGGTGTTATTCAACTTTACAAGTCTATCACAAGGTACGTTTTAAATTAATTTTCTTCTCATGGGGTGAGACTGAGTCCACTTGGTACTGCGGCCACTACTGGCCTATTGTACCAGCCACAGATGATGATGATGATGATGATTGTGGAGCAATCGGTGGAATGCGAATTGGCAGAGGAAACCGAAGTATTAGGACAAAATCTGCCCCAGTGTCACTTTGTCCACCACAAATCCCACGTGACTTGACCCGGACTCGAATCCGGCCCGCCGCGGAGGGAAAGCCGGCGCCTAACCACTTGAGCTGTAGCACGGCCGGTTGTATAAAGTCTAAATCACTTAATATATGTTTAATGTCGGCATACATATAGCGCGGATATTGGAAACAAAGTCTTTTAAGAAAGTATTTTAACCTCAGTTTCTTTTCGGCACAAGTTGCTTGTCGATTTTGTGACAAGTGCGACAGGGCTAATCAGTTTAGAAGATTCACTGATGAAGAACAAAGAACTGGCGTTATGCTCTTGTAGTCAGAGGGTACGCAAACTATGGAAATATACGGTCTAAGGATACAGCAACATGGCGGTAACCATTTGAGCCAGAGAAAAGTTATTGTCCTGTGTTAGGGCGGGGTTTGGATTGGTGATTGAATTTACTGACCGCTTACAGATCGTAACTAAAATTATTTATAACGCTCTTGCTAATTCATGCACTCATCTTCTCGCTACCGCACATACTAAGTCTTCTAAGTTTGTTTTCACTAGCCGTTTTCTAGTAACGGATCCTCACATTGTCCTCTGTCTGAGATCGTGGGTTCGAATCCCACTCGAGGCACGGATGTATGTGTGTACGTTTATTCTGTGTTTGTGTTGTTCTGTGTGTAGGTAGGGGCCTTGCGACGGGCTGATCACTCGTCCAAGGAGTCCCACCAACTGCGTAAAGATTACGGAACTGCAGAAGAGGCCAGGGCCCAACAAAGAGCCGTTAACGGTTGAATGCATCCAAAGATTTAATTCGCCGGGTCATAACTGGATGCATCGAAGTGCTTTTCGTGTTCCTCAAGAACATGGAGTTGCTTCGTGACAAGATTACGAATAAATTTGAAGGTGAAAAGAGTTCCTCCATTATTGGTCTTGTATAATTTTCATACGTATTTTTATGAGCAGAATATTAAACAGACAGAACAGTACTTAAACACGTATATATGGTGTTCATCGACAATTTAAGTTTCCGACATTTTCTTTATATTGCTATAATACAATAACGTGCTACTTTCATGCCTAGTGACTGCATTTTATAGCATGACGTCAGAAATAACAATAGACACTTGTACACAGACATGAGATGCAGCATCAAAGTTGTGTTATTTCAAGTCCAAGTAATTTAAACTCGACTCTAGTGCTCTGTCGAATGTTAATACTGCATTGTTGTTTCAATTGAAGGTACTGGGTTTGCAGACATACGTGACTACTTATATCAGAAATCGGGACTTCTTTGCAACGCGTATGAATCTACTATATATATTATTTATTATACTGCAATTGGCTTTTAGCCCGGTGGCCGTAGTACACAATAGGACACAACAGACAAGGAACACACATTACACTAAGTGACAACACGTTCAAACAAAACACAATACACAAAACACAACAATAAGGACATCCTACCACAATGAATACAAACCAAATACGATTAACAACTACAACAATTACAGAGAAATACAAACAACTGCAACAAATACAACAACAATTACAGAGAGAGAGAAAAAAAATACAACACCCAAAACACAAACAAAAGGAAACCAACAGTCATGGATGCGTAATGTCATTTACTTCACTTCACTTCACTGCAATTTTTCTTTTTAATCATTTCCACTCCAACTTCACTTCGCCTCATTTATCATTTTCCTAACCCTTTGCCTAAAATTGCTTGGTTTACAGGACAGAGTACCTAAAGCATCTGCAGGTAGTTGCTTTCAGAGCTTGTGTGTGCTTGCAGCATGGCAAAGAAATTTAGAATGTTAACATGCAACACCCAGTATAATCATGTTCTGTAAACTATTTTCAAAGTGTCTATACAGTACAGCAGGTTAAGATAAGATGACAAACTTGTGAAAGACTTTTATGCTGCGCGTTTCGACGCACTGGTAAAGCAATGGGACAAGTGTATCAATGTTCATGGAGGATATGTCGAGACATAAATGTTTTTCTATATTCGAATATCACATGTTTTAAGATTTATATCCGTTTGTTACCTACTTACTGACTCTCCCTCTTATTACTCTGTTCTTCACCTTCATTCTAGTGAAGATGAGTTAACGTATAGGGCCTACATTTTCTCTGTGTTTATTTCAAGGCCAACCATTTCGCTAGCATCCAACATTCACTAATATTCTCTTTGTGGTACTCATATTTCCGCTTAATATAACAATATCAAAAGCATGCGCCAGAAACTGTTCATTTCCATTCACTTCCAATCGCACCTGAAGCCCTTTCACGTCTTAATGGCGTAGTTTAGAGGGAAATTCAAAATCAAAACATTTCCTTCTATAGGCTAGTTCTTACATTCGGTGTTTATATACTTCGAAACTTTTTTTTTAAATTCGCTTATTGAGGGGTGGAGTCCAGCGGGGTTCACTCGGTACGGCGGTCCCTGATTGGCTTATTGTACCTGCCCCGGGTGATTATGATGATGGAGAATTTGGTGGCAGGGGAAACCGAAGTACTCGGAGAAAACCCGCTCCAGCGCCACTTTGTCCACCACAAATCCCACTTGACCAGATTCGGTATCGAAGCGGTGGGAAGCCAGCGACTAACCGCTTGAGCCATAGGGCGGGCTTACTTCGAAACTTACTGTGTATCCATCATGTGAGCTGTTATGCTTGCTGGCTGATCTTCTAATTCTAACAGTACTCCTTTTGATTTTGCTGAGGGTGTCTGGTTTTAATGTTGAGTGTGGTGCTAGTGGCGTTGCATTGATTTTCTTGGCTGAGTACGCTTTGGTTATGAGATTATTGTTTTGTATAATTTTCTTGGGATTATCAGTGGCGTAAAAGTTATCCTTCGCATGAAATCGCCAACACAAGCTAAGTTTTCTGCTGTCTTTCCGATAATTGCTTTACAGGAAGACAGGGCCTCCAAATTATTTGAAAACCATTTCGACTTTTATTAGTTTGGAAACAAATAGACAATTTAAAATACTTTTTAACACGACCTTTCTTTGCGACTTCCATCTGCTCCAGAGACCGCCTCTGTGATCTAGTGGCCGGAGTTCCTGACTACAGACCCAGAGGTTCCGGGTTTGATTCCCGACGCTACCAGATTTTCTGAGAAGTAGTGGGTCTGGAACGGGTCCACTCAGCCTCGTGAGGATAACCGAGGAGCTATTTGAATGGAAAAATAAGGGCTCCGGTCTAGAAAACCGAGATTAACGGCCATGGGGATCCGTTGCGCCGACCACGCGACACCTTCTATCCACAAACGTTGGCACTAAGTTCGCCGACAAGCGGCGGTCGTTCGGTTGGTATAGTTCGCTTGTGAACTAAAGCCACGAAGTTTGTTTTTTATCTGCTCCAGAAAGTATTATAAAATAATATTACAGAATTGCTTATTAGACTGTAGCTCCAGTATCACATACGTCGCAGAGAATTAAGCAGTCTGATCTCGCTTCGAAGTGGAGGTAAAGATGGCTTTTTTATTCATATAAGTATATCCACTTCGTTATCATGACAAAAGAATCCAGTGCTTCATTATAATAGGGTGAGAGGCAAGGAAATCTGCCAGTTTCTATCTTGCAGAACAGGCTGGTCCAGAATACATGGCGTCACATCCCAGAAGACAGTGTTCTTCAAAACACTGGCCGCTTATCGTAGCCCACTATACTGCATAGGCACTTACAAAATAGTTTACAGAACATGACTGGACTCCTTGCATGTTAACACTAGAAAATCCTATGTTATCGTCTAGTAATGAACTTGGATGGATTTTGTTACTTACAGATGTCTGATGATGGGAGCAAATGATTGAAACGTGTAGCATAAATAATATCTTAATAAACTAACTGATTTTATTGACAATTTGAGTCTATCAGTTATTTATTACAAGTATAAACATGTTGTGTTAAACGTACTTACATAACAGCACACAGAAGGCACGTAGATTGATACGCGTTGCAACGTAGTCCCGATTGATGACGTAAGTAATCACTTATGTTTGCAAACGCCGTACTTTCAACTGATGCAGCAGTGCAGTATTAACACTCGACAGGGAAGTAGGGAGGACATTAAGCTATTTTGACTTGAAATGACACTACTTTAATGCTGCATCTCACGTCTGTAAAAGTGTCCATTGATATTTCTAACGTCATAATATAAAATCTAGTCAGTGGTCATAGAAATATAATTGATTATAGCAATATATAACAAAAAGGTAATTTTGTCTCTGTGCTTAATTAATGAAGCAATCTGTTATGAAGACGAGTGGAAAAGTGGAGATATATCTCCATATGTTCTTTAGCTCGGCACTAGATGGAGATCGGTGGTCACCTTTAAGGTAGGCGCACATCTGCCGTCATCGGACGGACGGCACGGATCGGAATTTTCTGTGTGACTGCGCACACCAGATTCGGAGCATCCACATTTCCGACAGGTGGTCTTGCCTTCAAGAAATGCTCAGTTCATAGCGTAACATCGTTAAGTGAAGTTCATCTTCTTGACTATTCTTTGAAATTTGTTTATTGATTATCGTGAACAGTTATGGATAGTGAGGAAGAAGTTGCAGTAACAAGCTGCTTGCTGGCAGAAGAGGTTAGAATAGTCAGGGTGTCTGAAATTGTACAATTCTTCATATTCTTGCATAATGACAATCAAGTGAGCTGAATCCATTGGAAAATTCACCAGTTGTAAGCACATTGAATGAAAACGAACTAACAGCTGCTAACGGCGTGAGAGGTGAAATCCCGAACACGTCATCCGCTCCGTACGGCCTAATCGGATTGCTTGCCCCTCTCGGGAATACCCGTCGGCATTGCCGAACTCCGATACGTACGATGCGGACAAGTGAGCGCAGGCTCATTTGACACGATGTATGTAATAATAAAATCCGATCCGTCCGATACGTGCCGTCCGTCCGATGACGACAGGTGTGCGCCTACCATTATGCTCCGTCCGCTTTACCACCCGGGGAAAGAGGCCACGGCATCCATTGTATAGGAGGCTGGGTGGGTCCCAGAGCCGGTGTGGGCAATAGGGAGTACAGGAATCGAACCCTGTCAGTCCAGCCCGTAGCTTTTTACTATACCGACTGAGCTATTCCGGCTCACTAATAATATAAAATGATATGGCGAATTCGTAACAGTATAACTGAAGCGGCCTCAAGGTACGCGGGTTCAAACCCGGCGGAAGTCGTGGAATTTTTAAGAGCGGAAAAATTCAGGGAACAAGTCCTCCGGGAAGGACTTTAAGCCGTGGGTCCCGTGTCGTAGCTTTACGGCACGTAAAAGAACCTCATGTCCCAAGGGGACCACTGAGCCAAATTCAGGACATTTCCCGTCCAACAGCAGTCTCTAACGCCTCTGGTAGATGGGGGAAGCATCGAGATACCGCTGAGCCAGTAGAGGCCGAACTCGCTGGCTGAGTCGGGACTGATGCCACTCACCAGTACAGGTAGGGAATAGAGACTGGTAGACGTATCACAGGGGGGCGCACAATGGACCAATATCTGGTCTAAGTGCATGGGGAAACCCACCCTCTCCAATAACAACAACAACAGTATAACTGAGGGGAACGGAGGGTCACAATAACTTCACCGAGACAGATATTTTAAGTAACATTACTTTTTCATTACTTCTTTTTCAGTAACATTACTATAAAATAAATCGGTCTAGAGAACCGAGATTAAGGGCCGTGGGGATCCGTTGCGCTGACCAAGCGACACTCTCTCTCCGCTAAAGTTGGCATTAACTTAGTCGACAAGTGACGATCGCTCGGTTGGTATAGTTCACTTGCGGACTACAGGCCAAGGAGTTTGTTTATATAAAATAAATACAAACATAAATCTAGATCAAAATATTTTTTTTTGTGAGGACGATAAGCCGTCGATAAATTTCTTTTCAGATTCTGTAAGATATCCTTTGAGAATTTATGACAACAATGATCTCAAATGACACACAAGAGGCCTTGAGCATCGTCTCCAGAAACTTTTTAATATTACTCTTCCAAACTGCTATTTGTTTAAAACAAACCTTGAACTTATCAACGACTTTCAGAGTAATGAAGCCATATAATTGTATGACAAAGATTAAGTAATTAAAATGCTTGATGTCTAACATTAAGGTCTGTTTGCTAGTACGAGTTTCGCAGTCAGGCTTCCAACTGACACAGCACGTCACGAAGACGGAAAAGTTTCAGTGGCAGAGATAAGGAACGGAAAAAAAGAACACATCAATGTACGTAAAATTGAAATCGTGACTTAAATTACGCAAATCATTATGAATTTTGCCCTACTCTTGCAGTGACATAATTATGGTAATTTAGGAAGAATATAAAAATAAATTAAGGACAATTAATTAATTCATTCATGAATGGCCCTACAGCCCTTAGTTGGGCCCTGGCCTCTTCTTCAGTTTCGTAATCTTTTAACACACACAATACGACTCCTTGGACGAGTGATCAGCCCGTCGCAAGGCCGCTACCTAAACACAGGTCAACACAGACACAGAATAAACGCACACACACATATCCATGCCTTTGAGTGGGATTGGAACCCACGATCCCAGGGTTCGAGCGAGCGAAGACAGTTCATGCCTTAAACCGCGTGCCTACCGTGATCTGCAAATTAAATACCATCTGGAATAACATTTCAATAGCTTACACAGTCTATTGCAATATCATGTCCGCTTCCATTTCATCGGTAAGAAATAATTTTACAAGTTAATTTGTAAAATACGGAAAAGTTCGAACATCATTATTTCTTACAAAATTATAATTCTTAATTAATCACTTTATGACCAATCTGCAAAGCCTGATTCCGGAATATTTTTCTCTTGTAAGATTTGAGACTTTCACGGCGGTGACTATGAAGAAAGCAGTCTTCTGGGATTTGGCATCGTGTATACGTGGTGTTAACCGACGTTTCGGAGGAACGTATCGCCTCCATCTTCAGGGTAGAAGAAAAAATATAAGAAATCTGCAAGCGAAGAGACCGTGACAGTCTGCTTTTACCGGTTCTCACAGTCTCTTCGCTTGCAGATATCTTATATTTTTTCTTCTACCCTGAAGATGGAGGCGATACGTTCCTCCGAAACGTCGGTTAACACCACGTATACACGGTGCCAAATCCCAGAAGACTGCTTTCTTCATATTTTTCTCTTGTTTTCTAACTATACATGTAAATATTAAAATAAAACTGTACTGACTGTTTTGTACAGGCAAGACAGTTTGTCTGTTACTCCAAGGAAAGAACATGAATTGAGGATGTTTGAGAAGAAGGCAATAAGGATACCGATATTTTGAAAGAGAGAGACAGGCAGACAGATAGACAGACAGAAGGGGAAGAAGGAAGGAACAGAAGGTTGGAAATAATCACGTAACGACCCAATTTTATTTGTTCTATTCGCCAAATATATTTATAATGATAGAAGCAAGGAAAGCGGGGTGGTAGGCACATATAGCACGAAAGGGGGTCACTTAAGAGACCTGCGCATAGATGGGAGAGGTAATATTAAAACGGTTCTTAAATTAATGCGATCAATCTGGTACAGGATAGGATGCAAGAGGGGGGCTCTTGTGAACACGATAATAAAGATTCGAGTTCCATAAAAGGGGGACGTTTCTTGACAAGGTTAGCGAGCATCAGATTTTTCAGTAAGGAATCTCATCCAGTGCTTAGCTTTCTCTTTCATCACGTGACTGTCTAGGCACTGAGTCCTGCTCGAGCTTCACACTGTCCTTGACCTCGGCTTCGTCTAGGTCTGATCTGCAAAATCTGTTTGGGTGGCCTTCCGTCATTTATTCTGTCCAGATTCTATCTAATTTTATCTATAAAATGTAAAGCTATATTTATAACAGGCAGTGGGGGTCCATAGGGTCCATAGACGACGAGGCTCCTATATTTTCTACACAATCGGCTCACAGATGGCGGTGAGGCTGTCAGCCTTACGCGTCGTCCGCCCTTTACCCTTACGAATATCCCTGGTACTGATTTCTGTTAGAGGCTGAGTCAACCCCAGGGCCATAGTGCGGCTGTATGAATTAGGGCAATTGAAAAGAATCCACCTCATCGGGATTCGAACCCACGACCCCTCGGTTTGTAGCATAGTGCCTCAACCATCTACGCTAGTGAAATAAATAACACACAACAGGTACAGGGTATTGACACTCTCAAGAAGTGGCACTCCTTTATTCAAAAATGCCTTCCTGTTTGTCACACTTCAGCTTTACGATATGAATCACTTTGGAATGACGTGTGCCTGAAGCCTCGCAGAGGGAAACATTTTGGTTCTTCTGTAAAAATGGCTTTCGATTGCTTAGTTACTGAGTGAATGATGAGGCATATTTTGATAGAGGTTCAAAAATATAAATTTTAAGAGATCTTTAACATCTGATACTACTTCGAACCGAAACTGTGACGGATGATACTTAAAGCAAGCATGGGACAGATAAGACGAGTCGGGATAGCTCAGTCGGTATAGCGACTGGCTACGGGCTGGATGACTGAGGGGTCGGCGTTCGCGTCCCGTAAGGTAAAGAATTTTCTCTCCTTCATGTCGTCCTGACAGGCTTTGGGGCCCACTCAACCTCCTATACAATGGGTACCGGAGGGCAAAGCGGCCGGGGCGTGAAGCTGACAACTCACCTCTAACTAGTGCCGAGTTCAAGAAAATTGGAATCTATACATTTACTCCCCCATACGCCTTCATGGAGTATTGCTTAATTACTTAAGCACAGGGACAGCTTTACCTCTTACCTTATGGGAGAGATAAGAAGTGGACACAGAATTTTGGTCATCTGAAGGCCAGAGATCATTTGGAAAAATTAGGCGTAGACGTTACAATAACGTTAGATATTAATCTTAAAGAAAAATGGTATTAAAAGTGTAAACAGGAACTAAGTTGCTTAGTATAAAATCCCATGGCGGTTCATTTTAACACGGCAAATGCAGTCTGCTTATAAGAGCTGTGGCAATGCTTAATCAGGTGATCGACTATCAGTTTCTCATGCAGGACTTTATGCTATGGGAGTAGCTTCAACGAACGTCAGCAAAATAATAGTTGACGTAAATCAATGTGTAACGGTAAACAACGCTGCGTGCAGGTATGCATCGGCTGCACAGCAAAGAAACCATAGGCACAACATAAATTCCCAATCTCCGGTTTACATAAAAACTAAGAAGTATTTTACAGGAGTCCTTTCTCGTAGCAGTCATTTTGCTTCGTCTGTAACGGGATTTATTTCTACTTGGGAAGTTCCAGGTTAGTACCTCATTCGAGGAATCTACAATATTCTTGCACATCTCGTGGTTTTCTTCAGTCATTCCATGTAAAAGTCGGGGAAGATCATTAAAATAAATCATGAATATGAATGTCCAATTCCCTTTTTCCCGTCATTTTATTTATTATTTTATTATTATTAGAGGGGGTGGGTTTCCCCATGCGCTTAGACCAGTTATTAGTCCATTGTGCGTTCCCCTTTTTTAATTTCTACTGTCGCCATACCCTACCGGTATTGGTGCCTGCTATCAGCCCCGTTCAGCCAACGAGGTCGGCCGTCGATACCTGATACTTCCCCCATCTACCAGAGGCATTGGAAACTACTTGGGCGGGAAATTGTTGCCTAATTTAGCTCAGAGGTCTCCTAGAGACATGAGGATCTTTTACGTGCCGTAAATCTACGACACGGGATCCACGGCTTAAAGTCCCTCCCGGAGGACTTGCTCCCTGAATTTTTCCGCCCTTAAAGTTCCACGACCTCCGCCGGGTTTGAACCCGCGTACCTTCAGTTATGACGTTTTTCCCGTCATCATTCGAGGTTGTAATTATCTTAGACTTCAGGTGGCGAATGGGATTAGAGCCTGGTTGTTGCAGATGGGCATTCTCATTGAGGGTTCACGTACAGCAACTCGTTATTACTACAAAACTTGTACTTGTATCATGCAGATATTCAGACCTGCTTTATGAATGGTAGACACAGTTTTGCCTAAAATTAACTAAAACGGCACACGTATTCTTGTGCTTAATTAATCAAACGCTATGCCCTGAACACATGAGAGTGGAGGTATAGATCTACCATTCTTGACCTCAGCATTACATGGAGTGAATAATCAGCTTCACTCCTCCGCCGCTTTATCCCCGGGGAAAACAGCCACCGGTATGCACTGGATAGGAAGTCGGGTGGGCTCCAGAGTTAGTCTGGACCTTGTGGAGAAAATAAAAATCTTATATTTCCGGGAATAGAACCCTGAACATCCAGGGCAGGGGAAACCGAAGTACTCAGAGAAAATCTGCACCAGCGCCACTTTGTCCACCACAAATCGCACTTGACCAGACCCGGGATCTGACCCGGACCGCCGCGGTGGGAAGCCAGCGACTAACCGCTTGAGCTATGGCGCGGCCCCTCAAAAAGGGTAATAATAATGAATCAATCAATAAAATTCAATTAATGAGATCTAACACCAAAATAACTTTACAAGATGTGTTGTTATTTCATGTATGCATGAATTAGTTCGTCAAACAGGAAACGGAAATACGCAAGGCTACAGGAAATTGACAAATATACAGAACCGATGGACGCGATTTTCTCCTTCCGATCGGGCATATGCACCGAAGATGAAACACAGTTCGAAGACATCAGAGTGACTCTTAGTTGCTGCTATCTAACCATGGAAGAGAGCCGGTCACGGTAGCCGAGCGGTCTAAGGCATGCTCTGTCTTCGCACGCTCGGAAGCCGGGCCCGTGAGTTCGAATCCCACTCAGGGCATGGATGTTTGTGTGCGTTTTTCTGTGTTTGTCTATAAGTAGAGGCCTTGCGACGAGCTGATCACTCGCCCAAGGAGTTCTACCGAATGTGTAAGATCTAGTAAACCGAAGTGAAACGGAAAGTTTCATGGAGGCAGGCCTAGGCCCAAACTGGGGCTGTAGCGCCACAGAAAAAAAAAAGCATGGAAGAGAGCAATCCGAGGGGGTGTAAAGAGCTACTGTAAAAATACTGGCAGAATAATAAAATAAATTAGGTTGAATTTGTTTCCATCATGCTGATTATATTACATCGTGTAGGATCCGCTCCAGTGGCGGGCCTCCACATTGCAAAAAGAAGTCATTTGCTTCAAAAGTAACGTGAAGTTCTGCATATCTGGAGGTTATTCCGTATTAATTCATGACTATATGAAATTTTTTCAGCTACGACAATAATTTACTTAAATATTATTGTCTTCTGGGATGTGAAGCGGTACACCTGGCAGACGTACGTCACGTCCCCGAGTACAGTGACCTTAGCGTGGGGAGAACCTCAAATCCCACAACAAGTTTTCATGTTTAATATCCTCACGTGCGCCATGTACAGAGACGCAAAGTAAACCAGATACAAGCACACGCTGAGGCAGATATAAGGGTAATAATAAGACCGATCTTAAAGAAACATGGTGAGAGGGTGGGGACGATTTTCAACTGAATGAACAACAATCACAACTGATACCACTACTACCGTTTTGCTCTCTGAGAGGGGAGGGGGGGGGTTAAATAACGTATGAACTGTCTGAGAATACTGATAGTTATTGGTGAGTAACCGAAATATACCGTGCGGGGGGCAGGTTAGAATACCTCCACCGTAGACCTGCGAGTCGTAGAAGTCGACTAAAAGGGTATCTAGTGTCTGGGAGTATAAATGGGTCACTCTGTCACTGAGGGACATAAATATAGGGACCTGGTCCTCCAGGTTAGGGGGTTGGACGGAAAACCTGACGACCTTGCTCTGAAAGAAAAAATTATTGTTGTGAAATCTAAAAAAGTGAAAACCTGGCGGTAGAAATCTGGTCAATATAAGGAACGCTACGGACCAGAGAGAGTTGCCCGTTTCCTTGGTGTACCCTGGCCCTTACTCCACAACTCACAACCACTTCCAACTCTCTAGAGTGGAGGTGTAGCTCTACGTATTTATAACCTTGTCACTGGGCGGAGGTGAGTGCTTAACTTAAAGCACCGACCTCTCTATCCTTGGTGAAGAGTTCCCGTTGGGTAAGTGGGTGGGTGGGACTCAGAGTCGGTCTGGACGCTGTGAAGAAAACGAAAATCTCTTGTACCTGTCAGGAAATGAAAGCCGATTCGTCGGTCGCGAGACCGCAGCCTAGGGGGAAGAAAAGTTTATGCTTGTTTAAATCACAATGCTTTTGTTCCAATACAGTAATTGTTTATGACATATTTCGATACCTGGAGATGTCACTGAGTCATTGGGCATTTGAATTTCAAAAGGAACAAATTCCTAGCAGTCCTTTACTTCCCTTTACGTAAGTAATGCTTCAAAGAAAGTAGATTCTTGTTTTTCGTTCCTGGCCGTTATTCATAACAGTGCGAGATATTACACACTTAACTTATGATATAAAATAAATTTCGGGGAATTATACAACTGGACTTCCCATAGGCCTGCTTAATTTAAATACCATATCCATACATAGTTTTATCTTCTAACTGAAAACAAGAAAATTCACAGAAATACGACAAGACCTACGTACTTGACTGCATAATAGCAAAGGACATGACTTGGTACTTTTCCACGAACCCACCTTTAGATATTGTAACACGACGTAACGAATGAGAAGTCATTTCAATATTGTTATGTTATCATGGAGTTGTGGTACTCGCTGGTACGGCAATCCATAAAGTCCAGCACTTCTTTCCTTTGGGTTTTCCGGCTCTCTGTTTCCCGCTTCTTTCATGCGCTCTAAACCTGCCACTCATCTCCTCGTTGAGTCGATCACTCTAATATTGTGTTTTGCAGAACACAAATTGTGAAACTCCTGTACCCGCACTTCCGGTCTCTTACGTTGAAACAGTCTAGAATTTGTTCTCAAATGTCCTTATGGCGAGGGACCAACTTTCGAATTTATATAAACATGGAACCTTAATTTACATAGCCGAGAAAGTTCATTCTAGCAGTAAAGTTCCTAACATGTATTTAGGAGGTCCCTAGTTCTATTCTAGGTACCGACATCTATTATTCTAACTGAGGTATTTCTTGGTTTCCACCAGTCACTGAAGCAAAATTCCGGGATATGACTTGAAATCGGTCACGGCCGCTTCCCTCCACATCCTGTCAAATTAATTATTTACTATTCATCCTAATATTCGAGTCTACATAGTCTGCGCTACTGACAACAAAACAAACTCCGTGGCCTGCAGTGCGCAAGCGAACAATGCCGCTTGTCGGCGAAGTTAGTGCCAAATTAGGGCTCCGTCGCGCAGACCACGCTACACCCCCTATCCGCAAAAGTTAGCGCTACTGACAGTGTCACTTAATAAACCACAGATATCTAAATCTACAGAACTAGCATTCAATCGCGTGAGGCTCAACTGCCACAGGCCCTGACATCATTGTTAAAAAAAGTAAAGGTATTCCTGTAACACGCTGTGGAGGCCCATAGGGTTGTGAGACGTCGAGGCTCCCACATTTTCTAGAGAATCTGCTAATAGATGGCGCTGAGATTGTCAGCCTTACGCACCGGCCGCCCTTTACACCCAGAAAGATTCCTGGCATTCATTTCTTTTACAGGCTGAGGCGACCCCAGGGCCATAGTGCCCCTGGAATAGGTAAATAGAAAAATCCAGTGACCTCATCGGGAATCGAACCCGCGACATTCCGGCTTGAAGCGTAATTCCTCAACCAATTACGCTATCGCGTGACCCGATATCAACGTTAAGTAAACCACATAATAAAACGTAAATTACATATGATACGTGATATCCAGAGCTCAACACACTGTATAACATTTGTGTGAACATTTCATAATCGTGGTCACCATTAGCTAAGAGGTTATCAGCGTATTTGTTGGTATTCCACTGTCCTTTTAATTCTTATACAGGTGCACTACAGGTTTTTAATTAACTTTCTTCTTCATAACGGTATTCGCAATGAGTTCCACGTATGTGAGTGTGTTTTAATTCGAAAAACTCAGTCTACCTTGGCCCAATACTTTTCTGACCTCGTGTGCCTGAGAGTCCGTCAAAGTACATGGTCATAAAGATACGGCATTAGGGGATCTGACAAAGACACGTGTATCAGTGCGGAGTACTGTGAAGCGATGTGTTCTCTTTCACTGTCCAGCTGAGATGAGAAATCCCTCTTCCCTCTTACTGCATTAACGCTTATGCTTTTCTTTCTTCGCAGCCATAAACACGATGCATTGCTGTAACTTCATTCTCCCTTGAGAGATCTGTTGCCTTGTCCTAGCTCATACACAACAAAATTCTTTCATGCCAGTCCTTGCACAACTACAAGTTAAAGAATACTATCGTCTGGGACATGACTCCGTACAGTTTGGTAGAAACTTACCAACGTTTCGGAGGAGCGCATTGCTTCCATCTGCAGGATCTAAGCGAAACCGAGCCAGCAAGCAGAAACTCGCCTTATTCTTTGACCCAAAACATGGAGGCAGAACATTCCTCCGAAACATCAGTAAATACTGTAATGTGTAGAGCCGTTACTATGCAATGACCGCGAGATAAGCAAATACACCACAGCCGTTTCTACGCAACGGCTTGGTAAACATCCCGCTGCAACAGATACGTGCGCAACAATATAGGTAGTGGTGGAAATGACGGTTTATACTCGGTCCGCGGAGAGGGGTTACAAGTAAACCAAGAATAGTTCAGACCCGTGTGGAGGCGGATCCAATACATCCACCGTGACCCTGCGAGTCATAGGAGGCGACGAAAAGGGAAGTCTCAATTCTGAGACAGTAAAATATGGTAGCGAGTCCCAAGGGATTCGGATTCGAGAAAGACTGCGCTGGCAAGGACCAGCAGCATGTACAAAAGACAGACCCGTCCTTTCGTCAGAGCGGGCGCCCCACAAAAAGCAAGACCGTAACTGTCAAACAGTAACAAATGTCTGGTCATGAGCCCCAGATGGGGCTCGACACCAAGACTTACTGACTTACTGACCGTCAGTCGCAATGTGACTTTAACTTTTACACTGAAGAATAGTTCAGTTCGAAAGGAGCTACCGTTCAGAGAAGACCTGAGCCTGAAAGCAGAGGACTAGCCATTGTTAGAAGCCGTTACCAGGCAACTATTAGTGAAGATACTGGGGTTGGAAAGGAATTAGCGTGTGAATATTAAACTGTGGAAGACGAATAATAGATCCACAATTCTTGACTTCGGCATTAGATGGAGATGGCCAGCTTCACGCTCCAAACGGCTTTACTCCCTGGGAAAAAACTCCCAGTACGCATTGGATATGGGACTCAGATTCGGTCTGGACACTGTAGAGTAGAGACAAATTTCTTCCCCTTGTCGGTAAGAAAAACTTTGAACATCCAGCTTGTAGCCCGTCACTATACCGACTGAGCTACCTTAGATCCCATTGCTAACGGATATTTCTCGTATACACGAACAACGAATTTATCTGGATTTAATAAATGCGTAATTCCAGAATCAAAAGTCGACAGACAGATAAAGACTACCTTTTTATTATGCCTTAATTTTAATTAATACAAGCAAATAACTTGAAAGGAAATTAAATGTGGCCTTAGTGAGCCCTTGAAGAAATTGCAGTGTGCAACAAGTTCATTCATTTTCAATTTACACACGAAGTCCGCGACCCAAAATCCGGCAGCACACGTACTGTCACTGGCAAGTCTTCATAACATGCTGGCTTTCCTGCCATCTTGACTCCTTACTTGGCACCACTTCTGCAACAGGCGCTACCACACACATACCAAGGAAGGCCGCTGATCGTTTTTACATATCGAGTAGTTGATTTTATGGTCAGGCTTATACTTACTTACTTATTGAGCTGAGCCCTTCTTGAGGAGCCGCCAAATCTGCAGCTACTGAAGAATTTCCCAGCATTTTATGGAACCCGAAGGTTCATTACCGTGTTCACAAGAGCCCTCCACTGGCCCCCTATACTGAGCCAGATCAATCCAGCCCATCCCAACCCATCCTATCTCTCTAAGAACAATTTTAATATTGTCCATTCACCCACGCCTTGGTCTTACCAGTGGTCTCTTTCCTTCTAGTTTTCCCACCAATATCCTATATGCATTTCTCTTCCGCCGATTCGTGCTACATTCCCTGGCCACCTCATCCTCCTTGACTTGATCATTCTAATTATACTCGGACAAGAGTACAAGTTACGAAGCTCCTTATTATGCAGTTTTCTCCAACCTCCTGTCACTTCATCCCTCTTTGGTCCAAATATTCTCCTCAACACCCTGTTCTCAAACACCCTCAGTCTATGTTCTTCCCTTAATGTCGGAGACGCAAGTTTTGTCATCCATACAGAACCACAAGCAAAATTATAGTTCTGTATGTTCTAATTTTTATGTTTTTGGAGAGCAGACAAGACAAAATATACTTATAAGCATATCATAACTATGTAAGATTTGAGGTTTTCACGGCGGTGACTATGAAGAAAGCAGTCTTCTGGGGTGTGGCACCGTGTAGATGTGGTGTTAACCGATGTTTCGGAGGAACGTATCACCTCCATCTTCAGGGTAGAAGGAAAAATGAGAAATCCGCAAGCGAAGAGACCGTCAGAACCGCCCTTAAACCCCAGGAAAATATCTGGTACTCGTTTCTGCCAGAGGCTGAGTCGACCTCAGGGCCATAGTGCGGCTGGAAGGATTAGGTAAATTATAAATTCAAAAGACGTCATTGGGAATTGAACCAGCGTCCTTCCGGCTTGTAGCATAGTGCCTCAAACAACTACGCTACTAGAATATTAAATAAAATCTGAAGTTCCTAATTATGTAGTTATGAAATTGCAACTACATGTGTACAGAGAGGACCAGGCCTCAACACCTACAATATTAATGTAAGATACACTACAAAACACAGCTGCGAAGATACTCTGTTGTCACTGTTGCGTTTTCTGTTTGCCATTCTCGCTTTAAAGCGTGGGGATTAAATTATCTGTTGGTGAAACATTACGATATTTGTTTGGCGTGACCTAGTGTCAGCACCAATCCTCGTAATTGTAACACAAATAAGTGTCTGTTGTGTAACGAAACATTACATGACACAATTATTAGCGAATAATAAAACGGTCATGTCAGCAAACATCCCCCACCATGTCTCTATGGCATGCTTCAGCATCAGGTCTCCTTACCTAGAAATGTGTTTCGGGACATGGCGATATTACAGATCACTAGGGAAACGCAAGGCAACATGACTAACTTTTAATGTATCAGTGAAACAGAAGTAAAATATTTTACTTAATTAAGTCTACAATTTATTTTTAATACACCTTCAAAAAGTCTTTTCACATATAAGAACACTTCGTGAATTATAAGCAAGCCAATGTAAGGCACTCATGAACCCCACAACGTGAACAGATGTTTTCTTGAAAGATTTACGGCTGTGACAATGAAGAATGTCGTCTTCTGGGATGTGTAGATATCGTGTAAACCGACGTTTCGGAGGAACGTATCGCCTTAAAACAAACTCCGTGGTTTTAGTCCGCAAGCGAAGTATACCGACCGAGCGACCGCCACTTGTCGGCGAAGTCAGTGCCAACGTTAATGGATAGAGGGTGTCACGTGGTCAGTGCAACGAATCCCCACGGCCTCTAATTCCGATTTTCTAGACCGGAGCCGCTATTTCCTTGAAACAGCTACTAAATTATCCTCACGACGCTGAGCGGACGCCGTTTTAGACCCACTAATTATCAGATAATCTGGTATCTTCATGGTATAAAAATCCGCGAGCGAGAAAACAACCGTGGCCAATGGCTACAACCACCTGCTCACGATGGTTTCTCGCTCGGGGATTTTTATACCCTGAAGATGGAGGCGATAAGTTCCTCCGAAACTTCAGTTTACACAATATCTACACGGCGCCACATCCCAGAAGACGGCATTTTTCATCACTAAATTACGATAGTTTGTTTCTCACCATAAACCTAACTGCATAAGCTAAGATTAAGTATTGCTCAATTCTTTTCCTTCCTCTTGCTTTGCCTTTTCGTAATCCTGCACAAAGCCTATTACAATCACATCGATGGTTTGTTTGTCTGTCAGTCTGAAGGCATAAGAAAACACAGAAACCTCTGAAGAGATGTTTGTGGAATTTGATATTGTGCAGGTTTATTAAACCTATACACTCCAATTTAGGTAAAAATTTAAGAAAAACAACGGCTACATTACACGCAGACCTACATGCGATTTAGTGCGTTTCTCGAGCGTAACTCCTCGTTTATTTACCGCAGTGAAATCGGTTTCTGGAAAATATACTCAAATGTTGAAAGATCTCTAATAACAGCATGAATATAATATAATCTCATTCACTCACTCATGGAGGTGAGCCTTTCTTGAGAAGCCGCCAATTGTGCAGCTACTCAAAAACTTCCCAGCATTTTATGGAACCCGAGGGTTCATCACCGTGTTCACAAGAGCTCTTTACTAATCCCTATCCTGAGTCAGATCAATCCAATCCATACCATACCATCCTATCTCTCTAAGATCCATTTTAATATTGTCCATCCACCTACGCCTTGATCTTCCTAGTGGTCTCTTTCCTTCTGGTTTTCCCACCAATATCCTATATGCATTCCTCTTCTTCCCTATTCGTTCTACACGCGTTGCCCATCGCGTCCTTCTTGACCTGATCATTCTAATTACACTTGGATAAGTGTACATGTTATGAAGCTCCTCATTATGTAGTTTTCTCCAACCTCCTGTTACTTCAGCTCTCTGAGGTACAAATATTCTCGTCAACACCCTGTTCTCAAACAGGTTTTTGTACAAAGAACGGGAACTGTGATACAAAACTACGAAACGTAAGTGGTCCGCAGGTCACAGATTAATCATTCTAGTCAAGTGGTAGAAATTAACAAGCTCTGTGAATATGAAGCAGGAGGCAATTCAGTACTTCAATTGTACGCGGTAGATCTAGCGCTCAAGATTATTATCAAACCTCGGTACGATGTTACAAGGCCGTACATCGGCATTCGTGCTGTGTAATGAAACCAAAACTCCTTGACAGGATCCTCGTTACTTAAATCATGGTTTGTTTCTCAATAAAATTTGTTTCGAAACCATAAAATATCATAAGAGAACTCAAATTAAGCAGCGGGATTCCATTCCTTGAAACTGAATTCGAATACTGATGCAATTTCACGACTTATTTGTGTGTTCAGGTTGGCTATTCCCGCTGCAGTTCTCTTCACGGAAGTATGAGGCTATGAAATTCACTATCGACCTAACCCCTCGCTGCATTAACCAATTATGAAAGGTAAAATTTCGCATGTCATCCTTTAATCCAACAACAGAATTTTACAATACAATATAAATATTAAGAAAAAGTAGCCCGTATACAGTATTCTCTTCCGTAAAAAAGGTAAAGCTATCCCTGTACCAGGCCATGAAGGCCCATAGGGTTGTGAGACGTTGAGGGACCAACATTATATAGAAAATTGGCTCAAAGATGGCGGTATGGTTATCAGCCTTACGCGCCAGCCGCGCTTTACTCCCCAGGAAAATAATTTAATTTATTCCTGATACTCATTTCTGTTAGAGGCTGAGTCGACCCCAGGGTCATAGTGCGGCTGGAAGTAATAGGTTAATTGAAAAGAATCCAATGACTTTATCGGGATTTAAACCTGCGACCTTCCGGCTTGTAGCATGGCCCCTCAACCAACTACGCTACCGCGTGCCCCTTCTTCCGTAAAACTGAAGGGATAATACTATTTTCAACATACCTTCAAAGAAATAAAAATAGTTTACAAAATTAATTTCTTTCGTGTGGATTCAGTAGCCTGTTAAAACAATGCATAAGAAGTGGAATTAAATTTAGGCGTATTTTACAATTAAGAGGCCTTCATTATGTGGAGATCTTGCCTGTTCCTCTATCAGTAATGTACGATCATCCTATAAACCGTCGGACAGGTTCTCTTAAAATTCAGTACGGGAACTTTTCT
>NW_019729213.1:583773-588518 GCF_002891405.2 Cryptotermes secundus | reverse complement strand
CCTATGAGCCAGTATAGGTCTTTGATTTTTTGATCCATTTGTTTCCTTTTCGTGAGGATATGTTCTTTCCAGTTGAGCTTGCTGTCGAAGGTAAGTCCGAGATACTTTGCTTGATCTTTTTGTTGGATGGTAGTGTGGTTTATTTGAATCGGGGGGCATTTGCCTTTTCGAAGCGTGAACGTTGTTTGAATGGATTTTGCTTCATTAACTTTGATTTGGGATGTGGGGAGGTCGTGGGTGTAGAGCGTGTAGAGGAAGGGACTAAGCAGGCTTCCTTGTGGTACGCCTGAGAGGATTGGTAGTCTTCTTGATTGTTCATTGTTTACATTAACTGCGAAAGTTCTATCGCTTAAATATGAGCGTAATATAGGGAAGTAGTGTGATGGGAGAAGAGTTTTTATTTTGAAGAGTAGACCTGGACGCCAGACTTTGTCGAAGGCCTGGGCTATGTGTAGGAATACTGCAGTACAGTATTGGTTGTTGTTCAGTGCTTGACATGTGGTATTGGGGATGCGATGGCTTTGTTGAGTGGTTGAGTGCGCTCTCCGGAATCCGAACTGATGGTCTGGGGTCCAGCTTTTTGGATTTGAGTCTTGGTTGATTTTGTTGAGAAGTAGTTTTCGAGGAGTTTTGCTATTATCGGTAGGAGGCTTATTGGTCGGTATGAGGAGACGTCGGTTGGATTTTTCCCAGGTTTTAACATCATTATGATTTGGGCTGTTTTGAGCGGGAGGGGCCAGTAGTTTAATCGGAGAGTAGCGTTGAGTAGGTATAGGAGTTTGAGTCGTCTTTTTTTTTGACAGTTGTTTTAGAATTTCGGTGGTGATGAGGTCTAGTCCTGGAGCTTTTTTTGGGTTTTAGTGTGTTTATAGCTGTGTGGATCTCCTTTAGTGTGAAATGCTTTGGTTGTTTAGGTCTTTGCATGGTTTCGTTGAACATTGAGTCTACTTCCTGCAGTGGTAGGTTGTCCTGGGGGCTGAATATTTCTTGTAAGTGTTCTGCAAACAATTCAGCTTTTTTCGTGATCGCTTCTTGCCCATTTGCTTGGAGGAGTCATGCACTTACGTATTGGTGAGGTAACTGGTGTTGGTCGTCTTTTGTTCCGCATGGGTATCCAGATAGAGTTGTCTTGTCTGGAGAGGTTTGCGGTATATTTTTCGAAAGATGTATTCCTTAAGTCCTGTAGTTGTAGTTTTAGTTTGTTGCTGAGTTGGTTGGATTTTAGTTTGTTTTCCGGGGAATGTGGTTTCTGCCAGACTGATCTTGCTCTTCTTTTTCCGGCAATTAATTTTTTTATCCTTACCAGGATGTCGTTAGGGGTGGGGGTATGTTCGAATGCAGGGGTTGCCGTTTTGGCTGCTTCCTGTAATAGGTTTATGAAATGTTTGTAGTCGCTTTCTATGTCAGTTGGGTCCTTCAGTTTGGTGTTTAGTATTGTGTTGGTCTCTATGATTTGTTGGAATAGTTCCCAATTTGTTCTGGAGGTGTGGAGCTTGGGCTTGGATTTTTTTTTGGGAGTACTGTTGTGCTTATTGTTGCTATGATACGAGTATGGTCGGAGGTCAGATCTAGACTTCCAGTGATGTTTATGTAGGATGGGTAAATGCCTTTTGTTATGAAGAAGTCCAGTAGATCTGGAAATTTTTCCTTATCTGTTGGCCAGTATGTCGGAGAGCCGGTAGGTATGCATGAGTAGTTGTTGTAAGTAATTGTCGTGTGTAGATCTGTTCATTTTGTGGTGGTGAGCCTTGATCCCCAGAAGGTGTGTTTGCTGTTGAAGTCACCTCCGGCTATAAATTTGTTCCCCAGTCTGCGGAAGAAAGTCGCACAGTGGGTTTTCTTGAGGTTGAATCGAGGAGGAAAATAGATCGTGGAAACGATGAAGGGGTATGGGAAGGTTGTGATTTTGACTGAGGAACCTTGGATGTGTGGCTCTTCGTACTTCTGTAGGACAAAATGATCTATAGTTCCTTTGATTATGATTGCTGTTCCTCCATGCGCCTTGCCGTCGGGGTGGATGGTCTGGTAGGTTTTGTATATTTGTTATGTTGATATAACTTTTGTCAGTGAAATGAGTTTCGCTGATTAGGAGAATATCAACAGCGTTTATCTTTAGGAATATTTTTATTTCCTCTTGATGATTCTGCAGGCCGTTGGCATTCCATTGTGATATTCTTAGAAATTTGAACATTTAATGTATTTTTTTTTGACGAGAGTAGTGATCGTATTTAGTGCCATAGTGTTTTGTTGCAGTTGGGTTTTGAATTCGTCTAGGAATTTGATGAGTATGTGGGTAGATTCTTCTGGCGGACTTGAGTTGCGTCCTGCAGCGTTCGCGTAGCTTCTGGGTGATGACGGTTCTCGTGCGGGAATATTTCTCGCATAGCTGACGGTTCAGTAGATAGGTGTGGTGGCGATTTTTTGGTGTATTGGGCTAGTGAGGCCTCCGGTTAGCTTGCGGTAGTGGTCGCAGCCTCTGCAGTTGGCTGGGCGGTCTCCTTCGCAATGCGCGCATCTGGCTGGTGTGTCCCTTGTTTTCTTACGCAGCCTCTGCAGTTGGCTGGGTGGTCTCATTCGCAATGCGCGCATCTGACTGGTGTGTCCCCTGTTTTCTTGCAGTCCATAGTTTTGTGCGATCCGCCGCATTTGACGCAGACGTATGGCTTATTGCAGTAGGTTTCTGTGTGTCCGTGTTGTTGGCATCTGGTGCATTGTATGATGTTTGTTCTGTTAGAGTGCGGAGGTTAAATTTTTACAATTCTGTTTTGAAGTCCTGTTATGTCATAGATGGTTTTGTTATTTGGGGCTGGTTCTAGATCTACGAAGAACAGGCTTAGCGGTTCTTTGGTGGATTTGTGATGAATATTGATGATGTTTCTGACTCTGTGCCCCAGCTCGGCAAGTTCTTATTTGATGTCTTCAATGTTGGTGGAGTGATGGAGGTAGCGTATCACAATTCTGAATGCTCTGTCTTCTTTTAGTTGATACGTGTGGTGGTAGATTGGTTGTGTTTTGAATTCTCTCACCATTTTCCTGTACGTTTCTGGGGTTTCACAATTTATTTTGACTTTGTTATTTGCTAGGCTTTTGGTGACGTATTGTTCTTGTTCGGCAATTTGTTGGATTCGTTTTATCATTTCTGAGTAGTTTTGAACACCATGGACGAATATTGGTGGTGGTTTGTCTATTTTCGGAGTCATATTGATGTCGTTGTTTGGGGTTTCAGGTTGGTTTAATAGGGGGTTGAATCGGTTTGCTGTCGGGGTGTCACTTTAAGCGGGTGGTTGGTGCTTCAGTGTTCTTTTCCTCTTAGGCTTCTGATTCTTCGCCAGTTGTTGTTGCTGTTGTTTTGGATGTTTTCGTCATCTTCACTGGATGATAAGATTTTTTGTATGTGTTGTCCTCTGATGTTGTTGGTTGAGTTGTTAGGGTTTGTGTGTTGTGGTGGTTGGAGAACTGGTGGGGGGTAGAAGAGAGGAGGTGGTTGCATTTGCGGATTTTGGGTTTGTGGTGGTGGTAGAGTCGGAGGAAAAGTAGCTGGTGGTGAGGTTATTGGGGGCCAGTTAGGGTTGTAGTGGATTTGGTTTTGAGGATTGCATATTGTATGGTTGGGGTCTGATGGGATATTTACAGAATACATTATTGCACTGATGGAATGTTTACATTACTACTGTACCTGGTGTTAGGAGATTCCAATACGTAGATGTTGCGAGCTGTTTTTTCTGTATATATTGTTTGCTTGTTGTTTCTGTAGAGATGTTTTCTCGTTGGCGTAGATCACAAGCGTGTTTGTTCTGTTTGATCGGTTTTTTTTTTAGTTTATTCACTATAAACAGTCGATTCCTCGGAGCGCTACACTAACACAACCGCACTGCTCGGCGTCTCATATAAAAGTGCAAATATGAAGTGAACAAAAAAAATAAAAACTTTATACAGTGACCAAAAAGAGGCTGACTTCGCTTCCTAAAGCCAAAGATTCCCGAGTTATTACCTGAAGTATTGAAAGTTATTACGGTTCTGCGAGAACGTATGTAGCCTATGTTCATTAGTACAACAATATTCACAGTCATTCATCAATGGCCCTACAGCCCTCTGTTGGGCCTTGGCCTCTTCTTCAGTTTCGTGATCTTTTCTATTAAGACGGTAGGACTCCTTGCATGGGTGATCAGTCCGTCGCAATGTCTCTCCCTACACATAGGACAACACAAACACAGAATAAACGCATACAGACGTCCATATCTTGAGTGGCATTCGAACCCACGGTCCCAGCGTTCGAATAAAATTCATGCCTTAGAGACCGCGCAGCCACTGTGATAGGCATATTCACATTCAAATCACTCATTCATGGAGCTGAGCCCTTCTTGAGAAGCTGCCAATTGTGCAGGTACTCAAGAACTTCCAAGGTTTTTATGTAACCCGAAGGTTAACAACCGTGTTCACAAGAGACCTCCACTGGTCCCTATACTGAGCCAAATCAATACAATCCATACCATACCATCCCACATCTCTAACATCCATTTTAATATTGTTCACCCACCTACGTTTTGTTCTTCCCAGTGGTCTCTTTCCTTCTGGTTTTCCCACCAATATCTTATATGCATTCACATTCAGATATTATTATTATTTAAGATTTGAGGCTTTCACGGCGGTGACTATGAAGAAAGCAGTCTTCTGGGATTTGGCACCGTGTATATGTGGTGTTAACCGACGTTTCGGAGGAACGTATCGCCTCCATCTTCAAGGTA